>NC_137050.1:23306934-23329434 GCF_032717465.1 Coenobita brevimanus
AATATAATTTCATATAATAAATGAGTAACTGAGTGAATGAATGAAAGAATAACACCGGACGCCTTTTGCTTCCCTGACTTTGTGATGCATCCTTGCTGCTTGCATTGAAACCTGGTATGACGAACCCTAAAGAGCAAGTGATCACTACAATCAGATGATAAGAGAGTTGGCCAACCCCTACCCAGTCCTGCATACATAGGTAAAGTGTCAACGGCTTTTTAACCGTAGGGAGGATTGAACTGTGGCAGCATGTTCTGTTCCCTATGAAAATTTGGATATTTATTATATGTTCTAGCATTTACTATTGTTCATATGCTCTTTCATGTTGGGTAATGTACTGGATGTATGCTGTGTTTGATACTGATTCACTACATCCTTTGCATGGAGGAAGGACATCCCAAACTTCTTTGCCGACGTACCTTTACATTCCCTAGTCCACTTTCGGGGCAAAGGACCACGAGAATAGATTGAGTAACGAGTAAATGCTGAAGGCTTCTCTTTTAATAAGCCACCATTGGAAATAACAAGGTAAAAAAAAGGGGGGGGGGAAGATTGTGTGTGTGTGTGTGTGTGTGTGTGTGTGTGTGTGTGTGTGTGTGAGGGAGGATTAATTAATATGGCGACCGACAGCATGAAAAGTATCTGTAACTTTAGGCGAAATATAGAGTGCATCAAATATATGATCAAGCATAGATTTTAAAGGAATGGCGATATCTGGCTATAGAAAAATGAACAAATACACATGACTGAAAATGGTAAGAATCATGAACTATACAATGGCATTCTGTGGCAGGTCACTTGATCAACCATTCAGTATCTGAATGCTTCGAGAAAGCACAACACTGCATGAATATGTAGAAACTCTTAAACAAATATCTGTGTTTTTAAAAAAAAAAAAAAAAAAAAAAGCTACAAAGGGAGTAAGTAAAAGGAAATGTAACAAGTCCAAAATGAATAGGTTTAACACAAAATTAGAACTATTACCATCAGCCAGTATATATATATATATATATATATATATATATATATATATATATATATATATATATATATATATACTGGTATGTCTATTTATCTAAGTATAAATATATATACTGGTAGATAGATAGATAGATAGATATAGATAGATAGGCTGATTGACTGAGATAAATATAGATATAGATATATGGAGATATACAGAACAAAGAAGAATTACGCTTCAGCTAATAAAAATCAGGTTACAACCAAAATTAAAATTTTAGGTAAGCATATACTCATAATCTGATATACAGGTTTCTCTCTTCATCTACTCGTAAAATGATTAATATAGTAAAGTTTCAATGTTTTCCCAATATGGACTGTTAAATTAAAGGAGAAAACTAGCCGGAAATAAAGGATTTTACTCATACGCAAGTATCGTTAAGCTACCGTAATTATTGTACAAAGGATTCTCTACTACCTTTGGAGAAGAAATAATTGAAACAAAAAAAATACTAACTTTCGCATCGTCTTTCTGCTTTCCTGTCTTAATGGTTACATATCATTCTAACTATCTGTCTACTTCTCTGTATACACGTAAATGTAGCACTGTTTACGTGAAATGTATTTAGACAACACACGGTAAGCGCAGGTAATAAGCCAGTATTACTTCCCCAGTGAAAATAAATTTGTTCTTTGAAATTCAGGGAAGAGAAAAAGAACATAGGAGTTTTATATATAGAGAATTACTCAGAGAAAGGTGACTGTAAAAAGAGAAAGGAATGGCAAACAGGCAAAAAAGCTGAAGGGAATGAAGGAGGCCAGATGCAAAACAAGAAGCTAGTGACTGCCGACAGAAATACAGCTAGAACAAGAGAAATAAAATATAGATAAAAGGGGGGGGGGGGAAACGAGAGAGAGAGAGAGAGAGAGAGAGAGAGAGAGAGGACGCAAGTGGGGGAGGTGAAAATATGCTTGCTAAGTAGAAAAAACAATTACGGGAAAATCATCACAGGTGAAAATTTGAAAAGGATTAAGGGATGATCGGAATACACTAAGCAGAAACAGAAAACAGAAATAAAGCGGGAGAGAACGATTCCTTCCAAGAGAAAATTGATCGGGAGAGAGATCAAACGATGAGGAAATAGCCAACATAACATGGAAGGGGAAAACGAGGGGTATGAAATAATGAATCGTAAGCATAAAGCAGCCAGGGTGACTGTTTAGTTGACTAAGTGGGAGTAAATAAACTGACAAGGGTACGTGAATGGCTCTAAATAATATCGAATCAACAAACGTCTCTCTCTCTCTCTCTCTCTCTCTCTCTCTCTCTCTCTCTCTTGAATAAATTTTAGGGTCTACTCGTACATTAACATATGGAATGTGAAGTTTTGATATGGTATGGAAATGAAAGATCACAAGTAACAGAAGTGGAAATGGGGTTGTTGAGAAATGGGCGGAGCGCGGTGAGTGGATATAAGGGATTAAGTGATTCATGACAGATGTGGAGAAAGGAAATCTGTCGACGCTTGGTCGAAGCCAGTGTTCTTAGATGGCATGATCATGAGGCGTGAATGGATGTGATAGTGGTGAAAAATAACACATCAAAGCGATTTTGAAGGTGGAAGGAGGTACGGTAATCCAAGAGGAGGCACGACAGATATGGTAATTGAGTGTGTTAAGGAGCTTGGTAAGGAGGGTGATGAGACTAGGAAAGTGATATTGCATCAGTCTGACTGAAAGAATTATTTGCTGAGTGTGAGAGTCGCCTGATCGACTCTAGCTGATAGGCAATATGAAGCCCGTAGGTGTGGATGGTTATGACTGTAAGATGGAGTCAAGATTCCGATATTCTGAATGGTGAGTGAATGAGGGTGTGGCCATTTTAACTTGTCAGACTTTTGGTTAGTTTCTCCTATCTGATTTTCCTGCTGTCTGGATCCTACTTCATCCCTTCGTATGGGAAAAAAGTCTGGATGATGATGTTTATGGTGATGATGAGAATGGTGACATATGAACAGATAACTTGCTAGGTAACTGAAAATATACACCAGTATACGCATAATTCATGTTTTTGTTTCCTTACCTCCAGTTGACTTATTCACTTCCGTCTGTCTTAAGGAATACAGATTTTGGGATCTCACTGTATTGAGTTACCAGGCCAGAAGTATGCATCATCCTTAGGCATCACTGTTCCCAGTATGCAACCAGAATGGTGGGGTACTGGTATGTGAGGTAGAGGAATGTTGTGATGTATATGCGCAAGGTGTGTTGGCGAATCAAAGAACAAAAGGAACACAAAGGCAGGGAACTTGAAGATCATTATGAGGACATACTGTAATTTATTAGATGAATTATTACGTTATATATGATTAATGAAATCTAAATACAAATTGTAAAGCAAGGTTCCCTGCTCACAGGTCTCTCCACGAGAGCATGAAAAAGGAAGAAGGTTCACAACGCAACACAGATGTTATGAGCATTAAGAGAGTATGTTGAAAATATTTTTGAAAAGCACGCCATAGAAGCTGGGGAAAAGTATACACGGTGTTGTTGACTGCACAATGCGCCGAACAAGAATGGAGGAGTATGCCAGAGGTATGGTATATCTGGGGGAACAGGTAGTATGGACAGGACCAAGCAGTGTATGGGAGACCATGCATTATACAAGATGACACATTTCCATTCCAAGTAATATTCCTTGTCACTTTCCATGTCTTGGACGGCGATGTGTTGATGTGACACCACAAGCAAGGGTTACTGGTTAAGGATTTTAAGGCAGAAGAGAAAAGAAAATGCTCCTTTCGACATAACATGATTGTCCCCTCATGACTGCACTTTCACCCTGTCTCACTTTGTAAGCTTGCAAATAGATACTTTATACTAATATTTCGATGTCTTGTAATCCTGTCTCACCCCAACACATTGGTGGGACCTTGGGTTACCGTATGATAATGATACTGCTGGATGGCGGTGAAATTAGCCTACAGTTTTCTGGGTCATATATGCTTTCAAAACTTTGTTCTTTATAAAGAATAAACATTTAAAACACATTAAGTAAGAATATGTGGCTCATGCAATTTTCACTGTCTGTTAGATTGCCAATTTCAACCCATTCGTTCTGCTGTTGCACGTGGGTTTTTACTCAAGCTGACATACAGTTTTATTAATTGGTAGGTTAAAAACTGTTTCGATTAACTTTTATTTCATTCAGCCTAAGACCAAGCGATTTTGTTTATGAGAGCAATCTCTGCAGTTAATTGGTTAGAGGTAAATATGAATGAATACACACACACACACACACACACACACACACACACACACACACACACACACACACACACACACACACACACACACACACACACACACACACACACACACACACACACACACACACACACACACACACACACACACACACACACACACACACACACACACACACACACACACACTCTGGCCTGTAAACATGTTATCCTGGACCAGCTGCCTCCATCCGCAGTGGCCCTCCGCCCTTCTTGTCCCTGACACACTTTCTTCTTTTCTTCCCTTTTTCTTCTCCACATACGTCGCCCCACACACTCCTTCCCTTTCCTGGCTTTTTTAACCTTTTCTTTCTCCAGTTCTCTTTTCCTCCTGTCCTCTTCATACCTTTCTGTCCTCCATTCCTTTCATTTGTTTACCCCTTTCTTCCTCCCCAACTTGCATCTCCCTCGTTTACTTACTGACGTTCAGTCCCTGGCTTCCACAGTCCCTTCATCCCTTTCACCACAGCACCATCAGTCGTTTCTTCTCTCTTTTTCACGTCCTTTTATCCACTTGCTCCCCAGTCCGTTCTCTTCTCCAACTATATTCCTTCACCTCCTGCCTCGCCCACTTCATATCGCCCTTTGCTTCCTCACTCTTTCTTCCCATCCCTTCACCCCTACTCCTTAATATATATTTCATTGACCATGATTCCCATTTCACATTGCATTTACATCATTAGGCCTACGTCCGTCTCTTCTGCGTGTCCATTCAGCTATTTTCTTCCGTGTCACTACCAGGCTCCTTGTCACTTCCTATTACACTTTCCTGCTCACTTTAGCATTCTCTGATTCCTTATGACACTTCCTTGCTCCCTTGGCATTCCTCTGCTCCCCGTGGCACTACCTGTCCTTCTCAGACATTCCCCGGTTTCAGTTAGACTCCTATCTCTGTATATTACACCCTGGCTCCCCATGGCACTCTCTGGGTCCCTGTCACTTCCTGGCTGCGTATGATACACTTTGGCTTTCTTTGTCTGTCTCTGTAGCTCCCCATGCCTCTCTGTGGCTCTTCACAACACTTTCTGGTAGAAAATGGGGTTAGAATAACTAGTTTATAAAACTGTTTTTAGTTCTATCCTCAGTATTATCCTTTGATATATAAGAGACAAAATTTAAACAGACAATTGGGCCAGTAACTTCCTTTCTGACTTCAGCGGTGATTATCATTATTTTTCCTCTGTTCTCCCGATTTACTTGTGCTCTCTCTCTCTCTCTCTCTCTCTCTCTCTCATTAACTATTTCCCTTCCCCCCTCCGCCCTTCAATTCTCTTGTTGCCATTATTCTCCCATCCTTACTTTCACTTAATTCTCCCAAGTCTTTCTATCCCTCTCCTGCCTCCCCCATCAACGAGTTTTCTAGCCGTCTCCTTATCTCTTTACTAACATAACGTTTCTCTCCACATTCTTTTACCCTCACATTCATTACGCAGTCGTCATGCACCTCCCCCTTTTGCTTCTTCTCATTATCCTTATCATTTTAAACCTTCCCCCTCTCTATGTCCAAACATATAATCCCCCTCTCTTCTTTTCGTTCTTCAGCAGTTGATCTTGCTTTCTGGTGTCTTCCTTCTATCTCTGCCATCTTCCTCTTTCTAAATCTCAAATCTATTCTCCCCACTCTTTTCTCCCTGCAGTTTCCCACTCACACCCCGCGGCATATTATCCTAGTTTCATCACTCTCATACCCTGTATTTCCCTTTAACACGACCCCACCTCCCCAAATATGAGTTCCTGAGTCCTGAATGCGCTTTTGAGTACCGCATGTGACGTCCCTCCCCACAATTACGGCACACGTTTCCCTGCTCTCCTTTCCTGCTATACACTCTCACAAGCGCCGTTGCGTACACACACACACACACACACACACACACACACACACACACACACACACACACACACACACACACACACACACACACATATATATATATATATATATATATATATATATATATATATATATATGTAGCTCTCTCTCTCTCTCTCTCTCTCTCTCTCTCTCTCAATATATATATCAACAATATATATATATATATATATATATATATATATATATATATATATATATATATATATATATATATTACATAGACAGATAGGTAGGCGCGAGCACTTTTTTATGGGTGGTGGGTTGTGGAGTGGGTGCAAGAATTTGAATGCAAATTTGCCCTTTTTGGTGAATCGTATGTCAGGATGTTTTTTCTGTCCAGGTTCTTTGAGTCAATGCGTCATATCACGTGTGCTGAAAGATCATTATTGCAAGCAACGGGGGTCATACAATTCTGCTGGTTCTTAGCAAATGGTCTAGGATTCCAAAATTCTACAATCAAAATTTGAAAACCCGATCCCGACATCCAGCAACTGATTTTTAAAGTTCGTTTTTAATTGCGATAAAGAGACGTAACTAGCCTCTTGATTGCATGTGAACTGAAATCGATTCCTAACGAAATGTGGTGGTCACCAAACAAAAGGTAGTACAATATTCTCTATTATCTTGGAAGAAAAATTCAGCATCAAATATTACTGGAGTACCGGTACCGTAATACTTTAGTATTACGATACATATTATTATTTGAAGAAAGATGCTCTGAATTTATTTATAATCAACTCGATCTCTGCTGGTGGCCAGAATTAGGATCCAAGTAAGATGGAGAAATAGAAGAAAGGAAAGGCGAGAGGAAGGAGTAATTGCAAGGAGAGTGGAAAGGTTACAAGAGGATGAGAAAAAGGCAGAGTATAAAAGAGAAGTGGAGGAACGATTGGGCAAATATGAACTGGAGCAGATAGGGGACGTGGAAGGTGTATGTAGGATATTTACAGAAGAAATATGTGCAACATGTGATGTGGTGTGTGGGAGGAAGAGAAGACGGAGGGGGGGTGCAAGGAACAGAGTGGTGGACTGAAGAGGAAAGACAGGCTGTGGCACAAAAGAAGAAAGCATATAATGAATGGATGAGAAATACGGGCGTGGAAGAAGTTGAGAGGCGGAAGAGAGAGTTATATGTAGAAAGAAAGAGGTGAAAAGATTAGTAAGAGAGAGTAAGAAGAGAGTGGATGAGGAATTTGGAAGGAACTTGAGTGTAAAGTGGAGGGACTGTAAGAAAACGTTCTGGAAAGAGGTGAAGAGAGTAAGACAGGGTGGAAGTGAGGTTAGCAGGGGAGTGCAAGATAAAAATGGTAGATTACTAGTGGAGAAGGGAGAAAAAGTGAGCAGATGGAGAGAACACTTTAAGGAATTGTTAAACATACAGGATGGAAGTAATGCGAATATAAGTGGCTGGGGAATGGCTGGGAGAAGGAGGGAGGTGAGAAGACAGGAAGAAATCAGTAGGATAGAAGTTGTGGAAGCAATGAAGAAAGTTAAATTGGGGAAAGCCTCAGGAATTGATGGAGTGTGTGGTGAAATGCTGAAGCATGGGGGAGAGATAGTGGTAGAAAGGATGTGGAAGATGTGTAGATTGGCCTGGGAGAAAGGTAGAGTCCCGGAGGATTGGAAGTCATGTATAATTATTCCCTTATACAAAGGAAAAGGGGAAAAAGAAGTGTGTGGTAATCATAGGGGCATTTGTCTTCTTAGTATAATAGGAAAAGTGTATGGTAGGATACTTATTGACAGAGTTAGAGAAAGAACAGAGGAATCAGTTGGAGAAGAACAGGGAGGCTTTAGGAAGGGAAGAGGTTGTGTAGATCAGATATTCATTCGTAGATCTTTAGTGGAAAAGTTCCTAGAGAAGGGAAAGAAGTTTTATGCGGCTTTCATGGATTTGGAGAAAGCATATGACAGGGTGGATAGACAAGGATTGTGGAAAGTATTAAGAATATATGGAGTAGATGGGAAGTTGTTGAATGCTGTGAAGAGTATGTATGATGGTGCTAAGGCTGCAGTGCGTGTGGATGGTGAACTAAGTGAATTTTTCTCTTTGAAGGTTGGGTTGAAACAAGGATGTGTCATGTCTCCATGGTTGTTCAATCTGTACAAGGATGGGGTAATAAAAGAGGTACAAGGTAGGGTGGTGGATGTTGGAGTGGCCCTGGTGAGAGAGGATAGTGTTTGGAAACTCCCTGTACTGTTGTTTGCAGATAATACTGTGTTGTTGAGTGAAGACGAAGGGGAGCTGCAAGGCTTGGTGGATGAGTTTGGGAGAGTGTGTAGGAAACGGAATGATGAGTTTGGGAGAGTGTGTAGGAAACGGAATGATGAGTTTGGGAGTGTGTGTAGGAAACGGAATGATGAGTTTGGGAGAGTGTGTAGGAAACGGAATCTACAGGTGAATGTAGGGAAGAGTAAAGTGATGGTCTTTGAAAGAGGTGAAGTCAGTGAATGTACAGCGAGGTTGAAAGGTGAGGAATTGGAATATGTGAGTACGTTTAAGTACTTGGGTAGTGTGATGAGTAAGGATGGAGGTTTGGCGGGTGAAGTGCTTGAAAGGGTACAGCAGGGAAGAAAGGTTGCTGGTTCTTTGAAAGCAGTGATAAGAAACAGGGAAGTGAGCATGGAAGTGAAAAAGTTACTACATGACAGTATTGTGATACTAACTCTAACGTTTGGAAGTGAAGCTTGGACGTTGTTGGAAAGACACAAGTCAAGAGTGAGAGCAGTGGAAATGAGTTATTTAAGAGGAGCCTGTGGAGTCACATGGAGAGACAGGTTTACGAATGAGGATATAAAGGAGCGTTGTGGTGTGGATGTGGATGTGATAGGAAGCGTTATGAGGAACACACTGAGGTGGTTTGACCATGTGGAGAGGATGGAGGGTGAAAGACTGACGAAGAGAGTGTATGTGAGTGAGGTGGAGGGGGTAAGAGGGAGGGGGAGGCCGAGGATGAGATGGAGGGATGGGGTGGAGAGGTATTTGAGAGAGGGGGGTGTGAGTTGGGAGCAGGGCAGTGAAATGGCGGGGGTCAGGGTGACTTGGAGGCGTTTTGTTTGTGGCCACCCCAAACGGGATTGAGGCGTCTGGCACGATATATATATAAATATATATATATATATATATATATATATATATATATATATATATATATATATATATATATGTGTGTGTGTGTGTGAGAGAGGCTTTACCTCCATAGTTTATGAACGGCATACCCTACACTGCAGCTTGAAGACAAGTGAATGGAACTAGTAGACGGTACCAAGCGATGTTCGAGTTTGATCAGAAGTCCTAACTAAAATCATTGTTTCAAACTTTACCACCACAGCCACCATCACTGCCACTTTTCCTACTACTTATATCACGACTACCATTATTACCACTGCAATCATCATTCATGCCATGATCCCCACTGTCAGTATCACCATTATACTAATATAATCACTACAAATATCAACACAAGCCCCTCTAACATTTTTATCACTAGTGCTACCAGCACTTTCTAAAAGCATTAGTTTCATAACCATCACTCCCATCTTTACTACTCTCATTACGATTCTAAATAATAGTCTTAACTGTCATTCTGTCACTATCAACATATCACTTCAAGTAGCACTACTACTCTCTCTGCCAGTACAGTATAATAAATACCGTTATCACCAGTACTATTAACACCACTATAATTATAACAATTTTCACCACAAGCACACGAACATCACCAGTCCCACTCAATTTTGCAGATCTGTGTACCTCACAGATCTAGTTCTTTTCTCATTCGTATATATTTTTTTTTATTTCCTCTTACTCCTCGTCTCTCACATCCTGTACACACACACACACACACACACACACACACACACACACACACACACACACACACACACACACACACACACACAGACATACGTGCGCACACACATAATGATGCACGATGAGAATAATTACTAAAGCAGATAGCAAGAGGGGGAGGTCTGGTCTGGTAATAGTAGGCAGGGACGGAAAATGTGGACAGGTGAGGGTCGGAGGAGTCAGGTCCTGTCTGGGCTAAGATGAAAGGAATCGGCAATTACCGACATCTGCCAGAAGGACAGATGGTTGAGGGTGAGCAGAAGCATCTCGAAATGAACGGATCTTGAATTTGGCTCTCTTTTGTATTGTTTTTGTTTTTTTCTTGGAAGGAACTGTTTTGCCGGCTCCTAGCCTTTGGTTCCTTCTTCCTCGCATTAAAAAAAAAAAAAAAAAAGTCTGACAGGATCCAAAATCGTCCCCCAAATATTGTGTGGATGGGATGGGGGAAGACACAGCTGGCTACCGCAACACAAAATGGCTGCTGTTCATTGAAATTTATAAAGAAGGTAGTAGAAAATGTATGCTGCAACTAAATTAAAAAAATGGATAGCTTCCTTGGACGGGCAAGGACAAGTGTATGTACATGTAGAAATAAAAATACAATAGTCAAATATTTTGATAAAGTAGGGGGGAAAAAATATTTCATAGAGAAAAAAGATATGAAGTGTGTCTTAGGAAACCAACGTGTTAGAAATGGAAGATTAAATTGAATTAATCCTCTGTCTTTAAGTCAATCAGTTATATATTAACAAAAAAACATGCATAAAGCTGAAAGTAAAAAGACAGAAGACGTTTAAGGAAAAACTGCTGTGAAAAAATGAACTGCACTCAGGACAGCATGACGATTTAATACAGTGGGATTTATGATGACGTTCATGTGTTTACCTCAGACAAGATACACAGCGATCAAATACGGATCTCATATATATTTATTCTAACTGACAAGTAGGATGAAACAAAACTATCACCTAATTCAACATTTATAAAATGAAAATAGAAAAAAAAATAACCAACATGAGACAAAAATGGATTGTATTATCACCTTAAAAAAAAGACAGAGTAATACCTTCTTTGCTGTCAAAATTCTGATGCGCTATAATATACGCAGTGTAAATGAATGTTGCTGGTGAAGAAAAAAGATGTATGTGTGTGTGTGTGTGTGTGTGTGTGTAGAAACTCTCCAATATAAATAGTTCGTTATAAGTCGAAATGTGTTCCAAAATATTGAACTTTTTCATACTGTCCTCTAAATTGACGGAAATTATCATATTAGCTTCATGGGTAGCAAAGAAATTTTAATCGGTTATATTTCAAGTGTTACTGTGGATGTAACTCCTTCAATCAGACTAATTGTTTATTTTATTCCTGTTGTCTACAAATTTTATTAAGTTAAGGGTAAACTATCCGATATAGATGGGTTACATCTACAGTATAGCCTTCACTCACTTCTTTTTTTTTTATCAGAGAATTCTCTCGTACTGAAAAAATTTGTCAAGAGACAACAACAATGCACCTGTGAAAGACGCGACTTTATTGGATATAAATAAAATGGATGTGAAAACAGGCGACTGAGAGCAAGTAACTGTTGTGGGAGTGTAGGTGATGATATTGGGTGCGGTGTGTTTAAGTGCCGCCAGTGTGAGTATGGGAGGTCGTGCTGGGTATGGTGTGTTGAAAAGCCCGCCAGTGGGAGTGTGGGAAATTGCACAAGGTGGAATGAGTTGAAGAGCTAGCCAGTGTGAGTGCGCGTGGTAGCACTGGTTAGGGTGACCTGAAGACCACGTCAGCATGAGCGTGAGTGGTGGTACCGGGTAGGGTGTGTTAGGAGCCGCCACTGTTAGCGTCTGTGGTGGTAAGGTGCGTGAGCCACCAGTTGGTGTGTAGGTGTTGGTATTGTTTGTGGTATAGTGAAGGGCCGCAAGTGTGAGTGTGGGTGATGGCACTGGCTTGGGTGTGCTGAAGGGCCGTGTGTGAGAGAGCGGTGGTTGTGGTGGTGACACAAAGGGTTCGGTGTGTTGCCCAGCACGCCTGCTGTTGACGCTTATAATAAGCGGCATTATCGACAAGAAGGGTGAGGCAGAGGCAAGGGACAATGCAGCACGAACAGGAAGCCGACGTGTTGATACATAATTAGATTCCTGTTATTAATCAGTAGTCAGGCTCCTAGGACTCACTTATATTGGAATAAGGATGTTTTGGAGTTAGCTGAAGTAGATAATCAGAACTGTCACGACTATGAGAGGGTTATGAGGACAGAATTAGTTCTCTCAGGTTCCTGTGACTCAGCAATAAAATCGTCTGCCATTTACTATAGTCGCGGCGCACGACTCTAAGGTTGTCATTATCGTACCCTGGCAACCTACCATTCAAAAGTGCGTCCGATTTCGTAACATCATATACGAATCGTATTATTATGCACGAATATATTATAAACCACTATTATTATACACGAACATGTCATACACGAATCACTTGCGTCTCATGTTATACACGAAATGGGACGCACTTTTGAATGATAGGTTGCCAGGGTACGATAAGGACAACCTCAGAGTCGTGCGCCGCGACTACTGTATAAATGAGAATGCTGGCGTAGTTCCAATCATGAGAGGGTTAATGAGTATAATATGAGTTTTTATAATTCATCATGTTTAATTATATTTCTTCCTCAGCCTCTAGCTTTCCCTCATAGCTAAAGGAGAGAACATTATCAGCCTGCGAGGTCATTCAACATAATTAAGGTCATGCACAGTGAATGGCAATTGACAGTTATGGTAGTGGTGGTATACTCTTTCCATTTTAACATGAAATAAAATTGCCATCCCTCAAACATAAGCACTGAATTGTAACAATTGATTATAATTAGAATATGATGCTAATAACGAAAAAGAGTACAGAAAGATTGAAAAGCCACAGCACAGTCTAATTGTACCAATAAGCTACATAAAATGAAGAGAAAAAACACGCAAAACTGCGCCAGTTAAAGAACTACAGTAGTGGTGTGTGTGTGTGTGTGTGTGTGTGTGTGTGTGTGTGTGTGTGTGTGTGTGTGTGTGTGTGTGTGTGTGTGTGTGTGTGTGTGTGTGTGTGTGTGTGTGTGTTTGAGGAGTTTCAGCTTTGACTTTGATTCAGTATATTTGTGTATGACTAGTTACCAACTTTGTCATCTCACCTCATGTCTCATCTCATTCCTTCTCTTTACTCGTGTTCTTCCTTGACGCTTCTTTCTTCTCCCTGTGCTCTGCTTCTTCCCTGTATTATTTCTCACCTCCTTCATTTTCTCTTCTCTTCCTGTCCTCCCCTCCTTCCTCCTTCCTGCAGTCTTGCTCTCCTTATTTTAGTCGTCTCCTTTTTATGATCTCTACTATCCCCTTCGTCAGCCCCTCTTAGTTTCCTCGCCCATTCTCCTTTTCCTCCTCCCTCCATCCTTTCCACGTTTATTGTGTCCGCTTCTCTTATATTCTTGAGGTTTCCTCTCTTTGTCTTTCTGTGATTCAGTTTCTTCATTTCTTTTCGGATTCTCTTTCTTCAGTGTGCAGTCTCACATCAACGGTATGAGCTACTCCCTAAAACTAATCTGACTTTTGTTTTTCTTTTCACCTTTCACTCGTTCAAAAATTACAAAATCCTTCCTCTGGTATTTCTTTTTAGTTTTGCATTCATTATTCTTATATTTTCAGTCCTTCTTACTTTTTGTTTGCTGATTTCTTAAATTTTGCTGAGTTTGGTTTATGAAAAATTGCTCCTTGTGTGAAGTTATCAGTAATTTCATGCCACATTCTCACATTTATCACTGTATTAAACCAGGAGATTTTCTGATCTCAGTAATCGACGATTCTCCTTTAATAAGCAAAGAATTTAATGCTTTTCTGTGAGGTATATCTGTGCATGATATCTTTACTCGTAAACAGTAACAGCCTCATAATACTCCCCCCAAGGTGTATGGACCTGAGGCAAGGCTACCATTGTCCAGATCATTTATAGGTAAATGACCTGTCTCTGTCCCTAACTGCCTTTAAATGATCATAAATCTCAAGATACCTTTTGGGGACCAACTTCCTACTTGCATCGATGTTATTTATCCATATCCTCAGCTCACATCAACATTACCAGGCTAACATTTCCCAGTTGAATAAAATCATTTGCCCTTACATGGAGTAGAATGCCAGAGTTTCCCGGTCACGAGACGGTTAATAGCAACATTTTCAACATTTTCAGACTCCTACGACTCATTCTCAGCTGAACAAAAACTTTCAACTTTAGCGGGAATAAAATATGAGAGTTGTCTCGAACATGATACAGTAAGATTAATATGGCGCAGGACAGAGACTTTTACACAGTCTGACCGCCCCAATTTGTTCCATAACCCTGAACAAGACAGGAGGTGACGCTGGAGGAGGACAGGGAGTGACAGTCAGGTCAGACCCACGGACACAAATATCCCTTGGTTCACACACACACACACACACACACACACACACACACACACACACACGATCACGACCATCGGGTGATCCTGACCGACCCGGTGAATTACACACACACACACACGCACACGCACGCATGCACATGCACACACACACACACACACACACACACACACACACACACACACACACACACACACACACACAATTTACGATCAACTGCCTCTGGTAACTTTGTTTTTGCGGAAAGGGCAGGGGAAGTAAAGTGCAGAGTCCTCCAGTAGCTCCTGTTCTTCCAACGAACACACACACACACACACACACACACACACACACACACACACACACACACACACACACACACACACACACACACACACACACACACACACACACAATTATGATCAACTCCCTTTGGGAAGTAAATCTTTTTTTTTCCCTAATAGAAAGGGCAAAGGAAATAAAGTGCAGTCCTCCAGTGTCTCCTGTTTCTCCTACAGATAGGAAAAAACGTCCACAGGATAAGTTTGTTTTCTTCTGGAAGAATAAGGAAAGAAAGGATGCAAAATATTACCCCTGTCCACAGTTCTTCTGGTAATATATATATATATATATATATATATATATATATATATATATATATATATGTGTGTGTGTGTGTGTGTATATATAAATTTCTGCAGGGTATCGATGGTAGATTTTTTTTTATTATGTGTCTGACTCTGGGCATAGGCTTCCCAGCCTGCTCCCAAGGCCCAGTTCTCCTGCATACCATACACCTCTACATGTCACCACTTCGGTGCTAACACCCATCATCCATACTGAATACATGCTAGGGCTGTTTCATACAGGACTTGTGTATCGGTAATTGCGGGGGGTACTTTAATGACATGTCGGAGGGTCTTTTAGTAGATCAGTAAAGTCTGTTTTTATTACATCCAAATCCTTAAACTGTACCCTGCCCCAGCGTGGATTCGAACCAGGGTCCATTAGGACTGCAAAGCCACTTCTCTACCGATTCAGCCACCAACTCCCCCAGAATCCCATCCCTGGATCGCCGCCAATATTACCCTCATAAGTACATGATGAAGCTAAAGGGAATCATTATCATCATGGTCATCATTCATTATCATGATCTTGTTTCCCACCAATGGATGGGGTGATATAAGACCTAGAAAAAAAAAAATCACGAAACAAGGAGGAGGAGGAAGAAATAAGGGCAGCAGCATATTTCAGAGAAATATGGAGTTCACTTAATAAAGTTTCCATCTGCCAAGAATAGACAAAATATCTGACACGTAGTATGAGAAAGCAGTCGGATAAAATGGGAGCAGGGCCACTGAAAATCTTATTTTAGTTACGGGAATCCATCTATAAATGAGTCAGTGGCAGCAGCGAGGACAGCTTTGAAAGAACAGAAGAATGAGAAAGCATCAAGACCTTACGAGGTATTTGTAGAAACGGTTGAGCGTACAGAAAGATGTGTAACCGTGGTGAGAATAATATTTATCGTGAAAGAAAAGTGTTATTTGAAAAGGTATAAGGAAGAAGAGCGATATAAATGGTAAGAAAGATGTCGGAAAGTCTAGTGAGTGATAAACAGCATAATTTCTGGAATGACCCCGAATATGTCTATCAGTCTAGTAGGTTACAGGACACATTATGCAACGCACATTTGTGTAGAAAGTTCTGTGGTGAGGAAGAGACGAAAATTTTGACGAATGACATAGTGAATGAGTGAGTTTGTGTGTAGCTTGTGTCACTGATCATGAGTGATTGCTAGGCTCGTATTTTTTTTTTTTTTTTTTTTTTTTATGGATCCTACTCATACCATATTATCTTAGCGGGAAATATGGTTCGGATGAAAATGATGATGATGATGAGGAGGAGAATAGTGAGGATAATGATGAGAAGGTGGGCAATCATGATGACACAAAAAGGAAAGGCGTGAGACTGTAACTATAGATCTTATAGTGAGGAATGAGATGATTAGTAAAGTCAACAACAGAGGGGGCGCAGTTGAGAGTATGTAATTCTGGTCGCTTAGAGATGTATTCATAGAATCTAGGTTCAAGTGAACTTGAGACTACGAGTCTGCGTTTGTTACGTTAAAACAAAAATGTATATGTGTACATCTGTAAATGTAATGGTGAGCTGTGACATCTGATGTCACAAGTCATGTGACGATGCATTAGTAGTGAATGTTGGGTATTGGTGTGTGAGTTACTAGTAACGACAATAGTTGTGATCACAGAAATAGGTGGAAAAGCAGAGATGTTTGTTTGACATTGATGCATGAATGAGTACGATTGTATACACAGGCTGAAACAGAGATGTTTGTGAGTGCAGCGTGGATGTATTAATGAAAATGATTGTGTACTTAAGTTGCAGCTGTGATGAAGTCAGAGGTGATTTATTATGTTACGATGATGTGATAGTAGGTTGGTGTGGTGTTCAGTGGGGTATCGTCTGATGGTAAAACAGCAAGGGTAAATGTGATGACAGCTAAGATGGTAGGTATGAAAGTGGTAGATAAAGAATATGGTGGTGAGATGAATATGAGTTTTCTAATTAAGTATTTTCGTGGTAACAGGCACTATAAGAAAAATAGCAACGTGGGCAACTGTGACCACAAGCAAGGAATTAATTTCGGCAAAAAAGAAATTAAATTGTCCGGAAACTTGAGACATTCATGAAAAGAGAATTTATGGTCTTTTCTGGAACTGCAAAACAAGGAAACTTGTTAAATGTTCGTGCTAAACTGGAGGCAATGTTCAAAATGGCTCCGAACTTTAGGTGGAGGGGAAATGTACAAGGGCATAACTAAAATTCTGTAGTGTTTGTTTGCGATTATCAGTATTACAAACAGACTTTACTTCAGTTAAATGTTTTTGTGTCCTTGCGAGTAAGTGGACTTTCCATTTGCACCCTGAAAAAAAAAAAAAAATAGGGATTCGAACATAAGGCATTTCCAAACATTACTGTATATATCCAGCGCGTGCTCTCTCACAGGAATTCATGCATCACACACACACACACACACACACACACACACACACACACACACACACACACACACACACACACAATTTTCTCTTTCTGTTATTAATAGCTTGTCGCTTTCCCACTGAGGCTATATCGTTTTTATTAGCATTCAGTTTTTCCTCTTCTCGCTACACACGCTGCTCTCGTTGCCACGCAAACCAAGCATTTCCTTTCTGCTTCCTCCTGACGCTTCACTCAATACACTTTTCAAAAGAGATAAGTGATTGTTTGGTGGCTTACGAGAGTCGAGGTGCTAAATTTCTGAATTGCCATGTCGCTTTTCCTGCCTCTATATTTCTCCTGCTGACATCCTGATGACCTTCCAATCTTGGCTTCCACCTGCTTGGTTTTCTACTGCCACCCCTGCATTCTTCACTGTTTTACCCTCCGTCTGCCTCCCTATGGAGATTCTATTGGCTCGATTGGTGGCGTGCTCGTCTCGCGATGTATTTGCCCTAAATCTAATGTCAAAACTCAAAATTGTGGATGGTATTTAAAATGGGTGTTGATAGTATGTCCTTTCATATCCCCGCATGCGTACGAACCCTGTCGGTTTACTGATGGCATATATGGACTCACTGATGTTGTTGTTGTGGTGGTGGTGGTGGTGGTGGTTGAGACCCCCAGGTTCATCTGCATGTGAACACTGTGGCCTGTAGGCTACAGTTGCCTGTCTCCTGCAACACACCATTCTTCTTTCTGGAGATAGGAAGAATGTTGAGAGACGTCTGCATAAGCAAGCAATTCCACCGTTCAGTGCCACCGCGTGAAGGCACCCCTCTCCAGCACGCATCCAGACACTAACACACCTAGTAAAGCCATAATGACACCCCAACTTCACGCACATAACACTTCTTACAGAATAATCTTCTCCATTCGTACTTCTCCAGCATGAGGAAGGTCAATTCCAGTTCTCTCCTTCCAAGGAGAAAGCCTGATCCTAATGTGAACCTAAAGTGCACTGAAACAGAGCTCTTCTTCCTCCTTCCTCCCCTCCCCAGTTTTTTCCTTTGTAAGTTTATCGACCTCACTACTACCTGCGTACTTTTTTCCTGCTGCCTCCCTTCCTCCTACTGCATTCAGCACTTCCCGTTCCCCTATCTGTTGTAGCGCCCTTCATCTCCGTCCGCCCTCCTGCTTCCCCTACTTTACACCTACTTTTTCCTTTATAATCCTTCCCTCCATTCGCTGCTCATCATACCTAGCCGTATTATGCAATCCGCCCCTTCTCTCTCTCTCTCTCTCTCTCTCTCTCTCTCTCTCTCTCTCTCTCCATTCATTTACCTTCCCCTTCTCAACAGTCTTGAGTTTAGGGTGCAGTGTTGGCTGAAGTGTTACTTAGAGAGGGAGATGCAGGTAAAATATAGCCTGAAGCAGTGGGAGATGTGAAGTTAAAAGCTGAGAAGGGATGGAATTCAGCTTCAGCCTGGGCCAAGAAAAGATGCAGAGGAAAAAATCTGTTGCAGTAAAGAAATGTTTGGGAACTCATTAATGCAGTCGTAGCAACATTAGGCAGCTGAAGGCAACTCCATAACTTATGAATCTAGTAAGTGGAGGAAGTGCAGAGGGTCACAGTAAATATAATCAAATACCCCACAATTAATATTTCGTCTTTTCTGGGCACACACTGAATACTGAAACATCATGTAACCTATTGTCGTCAATGGCACTGTGGATTTTTTGTCTATCAGTGCGAAAAGAGTTAGGATGCTGGAGCGGAAAAAGTTCTTCGCAAATGTCACTGCCATTTAAAATGATCTGGAGCGAGATCCGTGGGCATAGGATCTGAAACCGGATCCGCCCCTAAATTTTGTCAATTCTTTCTTCGTCCGTGGCCCACCATTCCACAAAATTTCATCAAAAACCATTCATAACTTTTTGAGTAATCCGGCTAACAGACAGACAGACAGACAAACTAACGCGGGGCAAAACGTAACCTCCTTGGTGGAGATAATAATAGTAATAATAATAACAACAACAACAACAATACACCTGAGCGAATTTGAAGGAGGGAGGAGGCGAGGTAGGCCAAGGAGAAGGCGGAGTGTTATGGTGCATGACTATGTGAGGAAGAGAGGTTTGGAAGTCGGTGAGGCTAGGGGATTGACAAGAGATCGAGATGGCTGGATGTATATTGTGAGGAGAAACGCATGATCAGGAATTTGGTACACCTTTTTAACGTGACAGATTCCGGATTGAAGCCATCGGATACGTTTAGCTATATGAAGCTACAGAACGTGGTGAATGTTTTTGGTGTATCAGATAGAGCCTGGATTCCGGGGGCTTGAATGGTGAGCGAATGGAAGCATGGCCCATTGGATTGAGCAAATTTGGGCTGTCTGGACATTGCTACTCCTCATCCTGCCTTAGGGTGGGAAAGGAGGTCCGGATGATGATGATGATGATTGATTATGATGATGATGATGATGGTGATGATGATGATGATGATGACGACAACAACAACAATAATAATGATGATGATGATGATGATGATGATAATGATGATGATGATGATGATGATGATGATGATTATAACAATAATAATAATAATAATAATCAACTGTTTATTAACAGTCAGCGACCATACCAGTGAGATAATAATTATGTTCGAAAACGAATTTCCACAGCGTGCGCCTCCATGTGTACCTATATGTCATAAAGAGGAAGCCAAAGACTGAAAGTCAGCAAAGGCTGCCCTTGAGAATATCGAACAAGAGAAATGTAAAATATACATCTTAGGACGCAGACAGACAATAGGCAAAGGTCAAAATTGACTCCGGAAGACTGCTTCGGTGCTGAAGGGCTGTGTTTATTATGGCCTGAGAATACTAGCTATGTCTTGCATTACAGAGTTCAATAGAAAATATGACTTCCTAATCGGGTGTCCCGTGCCCTCCATAGCGAAGTGTCCCGTGCCCTCCATAGCGAGTAGGTCACGCATGCAGATGGTTCATGTGAAATGTCATTTGTATAAGATGGTATAAAGAAAGGGTGATGCAACCTCGCAACAGAGAAAGACTGAAGGGAGTGAAGGAAGGTAGTTAAGTGTTGAAAAATATGTTTAGGAGAGCTTTTAGATTTAAGAAAAAAAAAAAAGGATGCTTCATAGAAACCATCATGATCATTCCTAGTCAGGATAGGAATATGCACTGTTATACTTTCGTTGTTGGCTTTTACCCAGCCTTTGCTGGCAAGCGATGAAATCTCTTGCTATCAATGAACGGCTAGTGAAGAAGAAGCGACGTGCCACAAGTGAGAAAGCGCCGGTAAGTGCAGAGGCGGAGGAAAGAAGCACCAGGCTTAGATATTGCTGGGCACAGGAAGGAAATATTGAAGAAAGTGTCGCGGACAAGAAGCTAAATGCTGATGGAATAAGGTTTCAAACGCATGAAGAGAAGTGCCGAGACGATGATGGGACGTTCCTTCAATAAGCACAGTAAGGGGCAGAGATGGCGTTGAACAAAAACCACACAAACCAGTTATCCACTTAAAAAGTGATGATGGTCCAGTACTAATTAAGCTGGTGGCAGACAAAAAAAAATCAGAGGGAACAAATAAAAACGGGGAGTAATCAGTAAGGCCCATATTTACAGCGTAATTTTGTGAGGGACAGTGAGTGATGGTGAGTACAAAGAAGGAACAAGTATATAAAAGTGTGATTGTGTTGTTTTTGTGAATGGAGCTGAAAATCCACGAGTGTATCTGGTCGACGATAACCTTGACGAATATCCCATTTGGGTGTCGAAAATGTTAGGTTATTTTGAGTCATTCAATTTCTGTTGCTCAGTGTTGCTGTGCTGGTTCTTGATTTGGAACCCAGATGAAGCACCCATACTTGCAGTCTCTTGGAAGGGTAATCAAGATAGAGAGAATGACTACACACGGAGCTGAGTGGTGTTATTACGAAAATGCCAGAAACTCTACAACATATTCAGAAAACTTTACTGCAACAAAGTGCACGGATACACATTAATTGTTCCGATTCAGATTTGTTTTGTTAAGATAAATGAAGTATCACATAATGACTATAGTCTATTTGATTGACCTGTGCAGCTGAGATGCATGGGCCGAGTAGGATGTGTTTGATACACGGCTGCTGATTGGTCGCCGATGATTTAAATCTACACCTCTTCTTATTTTAACACATATATTTTATATTTTCAAACTACCTTCAATACAAGCTGCCAAATTAAATATGGAATAATTTCCGAAGCTGATGACGTCAAAATTAGCTTTAAAAGTTTACTGTTATCAAAGAAAATTAAAGTTGATTATAAAGTTTCATAAAACGATGTGACGTTTGAAATAAATTATCCACCCACGGCGTACATCCACGTCCGCATGTTGCACTACATCCACGCACGGTGTACACCTGCGTCAGCATGTTGAACAACAATACATGCCTGCATTTACTTCAGCGACACCATCAACGGCCAATCAACAGCCGCGTATCAAACACACCCTTCTTGCCGTATACATCTCAGCTGCACAGATCAATCAAACAGACTATAGTAAGTTATGCTGACCTTCTGAAATGACCAGGTATTGTGTCATTTTATTTGCCTCCACGACTACTAAATTCTGATTTCTGTACAAGTGCGCTGTTTCAACTAGTAAAGAGTGTACGTTCTTGTGAATTAGTGTGTTGTGTGTGTGACAACGTGTGGTGCTGTGCCTTGTAGCTTGGCATGTGGTAAGGTATTGTGCGTGAAATGTAGAGTTGTGGTGTACTGTCACGGTTGCGCGAGGAGGAGATGCAGACATCAAGCAGCCCTTGGTAATGAAGTGTTCTGAATAAGATGTCACTTAGCCCTCATCCCGAGGACGACGGTTAACATTATGGCGTGCCCTCCACAAGGCCTTCTGCTCACCCACCACCGTCGACGCCTCACACATTATCACCATTCCCAGTCAATGTTCACGTTATTATTGTACTTATGAACTAATATGGACAAACAGTGTATGGCAATCTTTAACTTTGAAGCTCTAATAAAATTACCATATATTTATAGCCCATCGGCTGCTATAACTGATCAAACA